>NC_092716.1:110034426-110036926 GCF_047496885.1 Scyliorhinus torazame
GTGTGTGTGCGTGCCCCTCTCCCCGCCTGTGTGTGTGCGTGCCCCTCTCCCCGCCTGTGTGTGTGCGTGCCCCTCTCCCCGCCTGTGTGTGTGCGTGCCCCTCTCCCCGCCTGTGTGTGTGCGTGCCCCTCTCCCCGCCTGTGTGTGTGCGTGCCCCTCTCCCCGCCTGTGTGTGTGCGTGCCCCTCTCCCCGCCTGTGTGTGTGCGTGCCCCTCTCCCCGCCTGTGTGTGTGCGTGCCCCTCTCCCCGCCTGTGTGTGTGCGTGCCCCTCTCCCCGCCTGTGTGTGTGCGTGCCCCTCTCCCCGCCTGTGTGTGTGCGTGCCCCTCTCCCCGCCTGTGTGTGTGCGTGCCCCTCTCCCCGCCTGTGTGTGTGCGTGCCCCTCTCCCCGCCTGTGTGTGTGCGTGCCCCTCTCCCCGCCTGTGTGTGTGCGTGCCCCTCTCCCCGCCTGTGTGTGTGCGTGCCCCTCTCCCCGCCTGTGTGTGTGCGTGCCCCTCTCCCCGCCTGTGTGTGTGCGTGCCCCTCTCCCCGCCTGTGTGTGTGCGTGCCCCTCTCCCCGCCTGTGTGTGTGCGTGCCCCTCTCCCCGCCTGTGTGTGTGCGTGCCCCTCTCCCCGCCTGTGTGTGTGCGTGCCCCTCTCCCCGCCTGTGTGTGTGCGTGCCCCTCTCCCCGCCTGTGTGTGTGCGTGCCCCTCTCCCCGCCTGTGTGTGTGCGTGCCCCTCTCCCCGCCTGTGTGTGTGCGTGCCCCTCTCCCCGCCTGTGTGTGTGCGTGCCCCTCTCCCCGCCTGTGTGTGTGCGTGCCCCTCTCCCCGCCTGTGTGTGTGCGTGCCCCTCTCCCCGCCTGTGTGTGTGCGTGCCCCTCTCCCCGCCTGTGTGTGTGCGTGCCCCTCTCCCCGCCTGTGTGTGTGCGTGCCCCTCTCCCCGCCTGTGTGTGTGCGTGCCCCTCTCCCCGCCTGTGTGTGTGCGTGCCCCTCTCCCCGCCTGTGTGTGTGCGTGCCCCTCTCCCCGCCTGTGTGTGTGCGTGCCCCTCTCCCCGCCTGTGTGTGTGCGTGCCCCTCTCCCCGCCTGTGTGTGTGCGTGCCCCTCTCCCCGCCTGTGTGTGTGCGTGCCCCTCTCCCCGCCTGTGTGTGTGCGTGCCCCTCTCCCCGCCTGTGTGTGTGCGTGCCCCTCTCCCCGCCTGTGTGTGTGCGTGCCCCTCTCCCCGCCTGTGTGTGTGCGTGCCCCTCTCCCCGCCTGTGTGTGTGCGTGCCCCTCTCCCCGCCTGTGTGTGTGCGTGCCCCTCTCCCCGCCTGTGTGTGTGCGTGCCCCTCTCCCCGCCTGTGTGTGTGCGTGCCCCTCTCCCCGCCTGTGTGTGTGCGTGCCCCTCTCCCCGCCTGTGTGTGTGCGTGCCCCTCTCCCCGCCTGTGTGTGTGCGTGCCCCTCTCCCCGCCTGTGTGTGTGCGTGCCCCTCTCCCCGCCTGTGTGTGTGCGTGCCCCTCTCCCCGCCTGTGTGTGTGCGTGCCCCTCTCCCCGCCTGTGTGTGTGCGTGCCCCTCTCCCCGCCTGTGTGTGTGCGTGCCCCTCTCCCCGCCTGTGTGTGTGCGTGCCCCTCTCCCCGCCTGTGTGTGTGCGTGCCCCTCTCCCCGCCTGTGTGTGTGCGTGCCCCTCTCCCCGCCTGTGTGTGTGCGTGCCCCTCTCCCCGCCTGTGTGTGTGCGTGCCCCTCTCCCCGCCTGTGTGTGTGCGTGCCCCTCTCCCCGCCTGTGTGTGTGCGTGCCCCTCTCCCCGCCTGTGTGTGTGCGTGCCCCTCTCCCCGCCTGTGTGTGTGCGTGCCCCTCTCCCCGCCTGTGTGTGTGCGTGCCCCTCTCCCCGCCTGTGTGTGTGCGTGCCCCTCTCCCCGCCTGTGTGTGTGCGTGCCCCTCTCCCCGCCTGTGTGTGTGCGTGCCCCTCTCCCCGCCTGTGTGTGTGCGTGCCCCTCTCCCCGCCTGTGTGTGTGCGTGCCCCTCTCCCCGCCTGTGTGTGTGCGTGCCCCTCTCCCCGCCTGTGTGTGTGCGTGCCCCTCTCCCCGCCTGTGTGTGTGCGTGCCCCTCTCCCCGCCTGTGTGTGTGCGTGCCCCTCTCCCCGCCTGTGTGTGTGCGTGCCCCTCTCCCCGCCTGTGTGTGTGCGTGCCCCTCTCCCCGCCTGTGTGTGTGCGTGCCCCTCTCCCCGCCTGTGTGTGTGCGTGCCCCTCTCCCCGCCTGTGTGTGTGCGTGCCCCTCTCCCCGCCTGTGTGTGTGCGTGCCCCTCTCCCCGCCTGTGTGTGTGCGTGCCCCTCTCCCCGCCTGTGTGTGTGCGTGCCCCTCTCCCCGCCTGTGTGTGTGCGTGCCCCTCTCCCCGCCTGTGTGTGTGTGTGCCCCTCTCCCCGCCTGTGTGTGTGTGTGCCCCTCTCCCCGCCTGTGTGTGTGTGTGCCCCTCTCCCCGCCTGTGTGTGTGTGTGCCCCTCTCCCCGCCTGTGTGTGTGTGTGCCCCTCTCCCCGCCTGTGTGTGT